>NW_027211734.1:0-20000 GCF_022749685.1 Semicossyphus pulcher | reverse complement strand
GGGGGATGGGAGTTTTGAGGTTCTTCTCCTTTGTTTCCAGAAACGACTTTCGGATTTTCCTCAGGAAGCTCCGGGCGTAGCCTCTTTTCCTCAACGACCCATATAGAGTCTGAGTGGCCTTTTCAAATTCCGTGGACTGGCTGCAGATTCTGTGGAATCTTAAGAGTTGGGATTTAACAAGTCCTCTGAATGTGTGTTTTGGGTGGAAGCTGTTTTTGTGTAGTAATGAATGTGTGTCAGTATCTTTGAAATAAACCTTTGTGTCTAATGTGTTAGTGCGGTTAAAAATCAGGGCCTTTGTATGTGGTGGTGTCTAAGAAATTAATTGAGGAGTTATGTGTGGTGTGTTTAACTTTGATCGATGTGTGGTGCGTGTTTAAGATGTTCATGAAGTCTAAAAATGTGTCTGTGCCGTGTGTCCATGTGCCCCAGATGTCATCTAAATATCTAAAGTAGTGTGTGGGTTTGTGTGTGCATTTCTCGAAGACTGTTTCTTCCCAGTCAGCCATGTAAATGTCCGCATAGGCTGGTGCGAATTTCTTGCCCATTGCTGTCCCTTTGATTTGGAGGTAAAATTCCTGGTTGAATTCAAAGTCGTTTTTCGTCAGGTTGATGAACAGGAGTTCCAGGATTTCTGCATCCGGTCTGTCTTTGTCCGGGTATTTGTTGAACCATTTCCTAACTGCTTTTAGTCCCTCTGTTGTTTCTATGTTAGTGTATAGGCTGTCTACATCTATACTGAATAAAAACGCAGACTGTGGGACGGTGATGCCTCTGATTTTGGCTACAAAATCATAGGTGTCCTTTATGTAGCTAGGATGGCGGTTCGACAGAGGATTTAGAAAGAAATCTATGTATTCTGCCGTCCTGTAGGATTCACTGTTGCAGTCAGAGACAATCGGCCTTCCTGATGGAATCTCATACGGTTTAGGCCATGTGTCTGGTGCTTTGTGAATCTTGGGTAGTAGGTAGAATATCCTGGCTCTGGGTGCTTCTTTTCCCTTTAGGTAGCTGCTCTGTTTCGTATTTATGTATTTTTTGTCCAACAGCGTATCTATGATTTTATTTATGTCCTCCACTGTTTTTAGGTAAGTGGGTTCCTGTAGTTTCCTGTAGTGTTCCTGGTTGTTGAGCTGTCTCTCAGCCTCCCAGATGTACTGTTCTCTGTCCATGATCACTATAGCGCTTCCCTTGTCTGCTGGTTTAATGACTATGTTTCTGTTTTTGGCTAGGTTCCTGAGGGCTGTTACCTCCTCCTGCGTTAGGTTACAGTGATCTCTATGTTGTTCTGGCAGTACGTCTAGTGCTTCCCTGTCTAGGGTGATCAAGTCGGTGATTTCCTGGGCAATTTGTCCCCCTCTAGGCTCCCATTTGGATGTGGGCATGAAGGGTATCCTGTCCTTTTTTCTCTTGTTTTGGAAAAAGGCTGCCAGTTTTAGTTTCCTGTGGTATATTCCTATGTCCTGTCTTAGGTTATTCCTCTGTTGTTTGTGGATATCTAGCGTGGGGATGAAGGAAAGTCCTTTTTCCAGTAGTTTTATTTGGGGCTCTGTCGGTTGAAAGTTGTTGGCCAGGAGTACTATGTTCTTGCTCCCCTCCTCAGTTTGTAGGCTTGTGGGGATGTCTAGTTTAAATGCGTCATCCAGTGTTGCAGCATCTTTTCTGCTGTTTCTGTGTCCAGTGGACGTTGTCCCTTGCTGTTTTAAAGTCCTGTTTCCGCAGTTTTGGGATGTGATTCGTATTCTCCATGATGTACTTATTCAGTGTATCCAGGTTCCTCTGTTGTTCCGGGGGTAGTGTGTCCGAGTAGTTGATCACCGGGATGTAGATTTCTGCGTCCGGGAATGCAAGTTTGGATGCTCTGCGAGCCTTCTGCACCTGCTTTATTGTTGTTTCCTTTGGTTTGTTTTCCCTGTTATTGATCCCGAAAGAGAGCACTACTTTCTTCACCGTGGTGTTGTCCCTGTGTGCTTGTAGCAGCGGTTCCACGTGGGAGAATTTAGCGCCCGGATAGCTGTCAATCTGGACATCCTCGTTCGTGTGTGGTGGGATGTTAGCCAGATTCGAGTCACCGATGATGAGACAACTTTTCCGGGTTTTCAGGGACCAATCCAGGTTTTTCCTACTGGTGTTTGGGTGGCGTGTTGGTCTGTGAGTTGTTTTGGGAGTCTCGGTAGAGACTAGTGTCCGTTGTACAGTTACTGCGGGGAAGATGTGCGCCCTGGAGGAGTGGGGGAGGAGGGAGAGGAGGCTGGAGAAGCCGGTGCAGTGGAGAGGTCAGGAAACGGGATGGAGAGAGAGGGTGAAAGTTGATTCAAGTTAGGGTTAGTGTCCGGGGAAAGATTAGGGGACAAGGCAGCAGGAGACGGGAGCGAGGAGAGGATGGAGGTGGGTTAGGGTTAGAGTCAGGGGAAGGATTAGGAGACGAGGCAGCAGGAGCCGGGGTAGAGAGAGAAGATGGAATTTGGTTAGGGTTAGAGTTAGGGTCGAGGGAAAGGTTAATAGATAAGGCAGGAGGGTTCAGGTCAGGCATGCAGGGTGAAAGGTTAAGATTAGGCACAGATGAGTGAGAGGTGTGGGTAGAGAGGAGGGAAGCAGAAAATGGAGAGTGAGAAGGGAGGAGAGAAGCATCCAAGTTAGATGCTGGGGAGATGAGGGGAGGCAGGCGCACAGGATGCAGAGGCAGTGGGATGCAGAGGCAGTGGGGGAGGCATGCAGGCGGGATCTCGGTCTAGGTGTTGGAGTGACCGAGTGGGTAGAGAGCTGCAGGGAAGAAGGTGCAAGTGGTGAGCCTGCCGGGGAAATCTCAGACGGCTGGAAGGCCGGAGGGGGAGTCGCGGCTGGTTCTGCGTTGCTCCTCTTTTTATTCTCACGGCTCCTGTTGTTCGGCGTGCGTCGGGTTTTTGGAATCTGAGGGAATTCTGTCTGTGACAGTGCCGGCGTGTCTGCAGGGGCGATCCTTGGAGGGATCGTCCAGGGGGCAGGATTTTCATTCTCTCCTGTGCTAGCACTCTGAGAGCTGTTGCCGGTCTCTGTCTCCCTCTCGGTTTCCTCCGTCAGCACGCTGTACCGGTTCTGAGTGGTGGTCGGTGGCTGTGAAGGTGTTGTTTTGGGGCTGTTTACGCTGATGATGATGGCCCTGGTGTGCTCCAGAGAGCTCCTGTGCAGTCTCTTGCCGAGGTTGTTCCAGGCCCAGCGTTGAGCTACTTCCCATGGTTCTCTCCAGTTTCCTGTGAGCACCTGGGAGAGCTCTGCGGACAGTCTGTCGATCTCATCAGTGTAGTGTCCATCAAGGATTACTCGAGTATTGTAGCCCCAGTTTCTAGCATTGCCTTCCAGGAGGAGCAAGGTTTTCCCTGTCGGGCAAGCTGGTTTGATGAGATCCATCAGTTCCTTCATCTTGCGTAGCAGGCTGGGAGGATCCGGTCTGGACTCTTTGTTGTGGTCCACGCTGACAGTAATATTGCGCAGGTGGTGTACCATACGGATCAAATTAAACATTATTCTCACCGTGATTTGAAAAGAGCTCTGACACTGTGTCATTTGTCTTTTCCTGTGGTGCTGTGTGTGTGCTGTGGTGTAGCCTCTCTGGTAGTGTGTGTTGTCAGCCCGGGGCTGGCGTCTACCTTTGTGGCTCATACTTACCTAACAAATTTAACAAGGCTTTAGTTGGCACCGTTAGGTATCGACCTGTGTTAGATTTGTGTTTTTGTGCTGTAGGCTGAGTCCTCCGGAGTGCTGTTTCTGCTGGAGGGCTGCTGCAGCGTGTGGAGAGGTCCTTTGTGAAGGTCTCCTGAGTAAACTGAGTAAGGTATCAACCTAAGTCAGTTTTGCTCCTTGTTGGTCCTCTGTGGAGAGAGTTCTCTTCCGTGGAGGGAGGGTTCGTCCTTCTGGTTCTTGCTGGAGGTGGAAGCTTGTCCTTTTTCTCGGTGTGTAGGTCGCGACGTTTCGATCTGGTTAGATCTTCATCAGGCAGTGTGGCTGCTCAGTGTTTTGCTGCTCTATTTGTGTCTGTGTATTTTGGGCTCCGCCCGCTTTCTCCGCCCCCTCCTTTCTCATTGATCGGTTTGATCTGGACAGTCTGCCAATGGCAGGGCTGCTTCCCCAGAGGCACGAGCTGGTTAGGTTCGGGACAACGGATCCTGCTTTCTAGAGCTGTCAGTTTTAACTGACTTGTGCTTCTAAAAAAGACAGGGAATGCATAGGCCATCTGTGGATTCCCTGATTCAAACCTCACTCTGATACTCGGCAGGTCGGGCTGAGAAAGCATGTCAAATTTATTTAATGTTCAGTCCAGTGGGATATCTGGTGTCGAGTTGACGAACCCAGTATCTCTCTGTCTGCTGCCGTTGTGCAGCTGTCCAATTAATGTTGTGTTCGAGTCCGCTCACTTCTAGTGATTGAAGGCCGTGTTCCAGAAAATGTGGGACTAATTTAGTGTGCATTTCTTTCTGGTTCTTAATGTTATATCTGTGTTGTGCCAGTCGGATTCGGATGGAATTCCCTGTTTCTCCTATGTACTGGCTCCCGCATTTGTTGCATGTGATGATGTACACGCAGTTTCTTGTGTCCAGATTGATTTTCTGGAGGATGGGAAATACCTGTTTGGTTCCCCTGTTCTTTACAGATTTTTTCTCTTTAAAGAACTGCGGTTTGTTTTTGTGTGGTTGTCCCGGTTTTGGTTTTAGTTTACTTTTGACTAAGATGTCCTGTAAGTTTTTGTTTTTCCTATATGCTGATATGATCCTAAATTCCTGCATCACAGAATTGTTCCTTTGAGTGTCTTCAAAGTTCCTTTTGATTCTGTTGTTAATGTGGATACTTAGGCTCGAGTAAGTTGTTATCAGGGGGATGGGAGTTTTGAGGTTCTTCTCCTTTGTTTCCAGAAACGACTTTCGGATTTTCCTCAGGAAGCTCCGGGCGTAGCCTCTTTTCCTCAACGACCCATATAGAGTCTGAGTGGCCTTTTCAAATTCCGTGGACTGGCTGCAGATTCTGTGGAATCTTAAGAGTTGGGATTTAACAAGTCCTCTGAATGTGTGTTTTGGGTGGAAGCTGTTTTTGTGTAGTAATGAATGTGTGTCAGTATCTTTGAAATAAACCTTTGTGTCTAATGTGTTAGTGCGGTTAAAATCAGGGCCTTTGTATGTGGTGGTGTCTAAGAAATTAATTGAGGAGTTATGTGTGGTGTGTTTAACTTTGATCGATGTGTGGTGCGTGTTTAAGATGTTCATGAAGTCTAAAAATGTGTCTGTGCCGTGTGTCCATGTGCCCCAGATGTCATCTAAATATCTAAAGTAGTGTGTGGGTTTGTGTGTGCATTTCTCGAAGACTGTTTCTTCCCAGTCAGCCATGTAAATGTCCGCATAGGCTGGTGCGAATTTCTTGCCCATTGCTGTCCCTTTGATTTGGAGGTAAAATTCCTGGTTGAATTCAAAGTCGTTTTTCGTCAGGTTGATGAACAGGAGTTCCAGGATTTCTGCATCCGGTCTGTCTTTGTCCGGGTATTTGTTGAACCATTTCCTAACTGCTTTTAGTCCCTCTGTTGTTTCTATGTTAGTGTATAGGCTGTCTACATCTATACTGAATAAAAACGCAGACTGTGGGACGGTGATGCCTCTGATTTTGGCTACAAAATCATAGGTGTCCTTTATGTAGCTAGGATGGCGGTTCGACAGAGGATTTAGAAAGAAATCTATGTATTCTGCCGTCCTGTAGGATTCACTGTTGCAGTCAGAGACAATCGGCCTTCCTGATGGAATCTCATACGGTTTAGGCCATGTGTCTGGTGCTTTGTGAATCTTGGGTAGTAGGTAGAATATCCTGGCTCTGGGTGCTTCTTTTCCCTTTAGGTAGCTGCTCTGTTTCGTATTTATGTATTTTTTGTCCAACAGCGTATCTATGATTTTATTTATGTCCTCCACTGTTTTTAGGTAAGTGGGTTCCTGTAGTTTCCTGTAGTGTTCCTGGTTGTTGAGCTGTCTCTCAGCCTCCCAGATGTACTGTTCTCTGTCCATGATCACTATAGCGCTTCCCTTGTCTGCTGGTTTAATGACTATGTTTCTGTTTTTGGCTAGGTTCCTGAGGGCTGTTACCTCCTCCTGCGTTAGGTTACAGTGATCTCTATGTTGTTCTGGCAGTACGTCTAGTGCTTCCCTGTCTAGGGTGATCAAGTCGGTGATTTCCTGGGCAATTTGTCCCCCTCTAGGCTCCCATTTGGATGTGGGCATGAAGGGTATCCTGTCCTTTTTTCTCTTGTTTTGGAAAAAGGCTGCCAGTTTTAGTTTCCTGTGGTATATTCCTATGTCCTGTCTTAGGTTATTCCTCTGTTGTTTGTGGATATCTAGCGTGGGGATGAAGGAAAGTCCTTTTTCCAGTAGTTTTATTTGGGGCTCTGTCGGTTGAAAGTTGTTGGCCAGGAGTACTATGTTCTTGCTCCCCTCCTCAGTTTGTAGGCTTGTGGGGATGTCTAGTTTAAATGCGTCATCCAGTGTTGCAGCATCTTTTCTGCTGTTTCTGTGGTCCAGTGGACGTTGTCCCTTGCTGTTTTAAAGTCCTGTTTCCGCAGTTTTGGGATGTGATTCGTATTCTCCATGATGTACTTATTCAGTGTATCCAGGTTCCTCTGTTGTTCCGGGGGTAGTGTGTCCGAGTAGTTGATCACCGGGATGTAGATTTCTGCGTCCGGGAATGCAAGTTTGGATGCTCTGCGAGCCTTCTGCACCTGCTTTATTGTTGTTTCCTTTGGTTTGTTTTCCCTGTTATTGATCCCGAAAGAGAGCACTACTTTCTTCACCGTGGTGTTGTCCCTGTGTGCTTGTAGCAGCGGTTCCACGTGGGAGAATTTAGCGCCCGGATAGCTGTCAATCTGGACATCCTCGTTCGTGTGTGGTGGGATGTTAGCCAGATTCGAGTCACCGATGATGAGACAACTTTTCCGGGTTTTCAGGGACCAATCCAGGTTTTTCCTACTGGTGTTTGGGTGGCGTGTTGGTCTGTGAGTTGTTTTGGGAGTCTCGGTAGAGACTAGTGTCCGTTGTACAGTTACTGCGGGGAAGATGTGCGCCCTGGGAGGAGTGGGGGAGGAGGGAGAGGAGGCTGGAGAAGCCGGTGCAGTGGAGAGGTCAGGAAACGGGATGGAGAGAGAGGGTGAAAGTTGATTCAAGTTAGGGTTAGTGTCCGGGGAAAGATTAGGGGACAAGGCAGCAGGAGACGGGAGCGAGGGAGAGGATGGAGGTGGGTTAGGGTTAGAGTCAGGGGAAGGATTAGGAGACGAGGCAGCAGGAGCCGGGGTAGAGAGAGAAGATGGAATTTGGTTAGGGTTAGAGTTAGGGTCGAGGGAAAGGTTAATAGATAAGGCAGGAGGGTTCAGGTCAGGCATGCAGGGTGAAAGGTTAAGATTAGGCACAGATGAGTGAGAGGTGTGGGTAGAGAGGAGGGAAGCAGAAAATGGAGAGTGAGAAGGGAGGAGAGAAGCATCCAAGTTAGATGCTGGGGAGATGAGGGAGGCAGGCGCACAGGATGCAGAGGCAGTGGGGGAGGCATGCAGGCGGGATCTCGGTCTAGGTGT
Source organism: Semicossyphus pulcher (assembly GCF_022749685.1). Lineage (NCBI taxonomy): Eukaryota > Metazoa > Chordata > Actinopteri > Labriformes > Labridae > Semicossyphus > Semicossyphus pulcher. Next base: position 12,430 of record NW_027211734.1, on the reverse strand, counting down.
TGGAGTGACCGAGTGGGTAGAGAGCTGCAGGGAAGAAGGTGCAAGTGGTGAGCCTGCCGGGGAAATCTCAGACGGCTGGAAGGCCGGAGGGGGAGTCGCGGCTGGTTCTGCGTTGCTCCTCTTTTTATTCTCACGGCTCCTGTTGTTCGGCGTGCGTCGGGTTTTTGGAATCTGAGGGAATTCTGTCTGTGACAGTGCCGGCGTGTCTGCAGGGGCGATCCTTGGAGGGATCGTCCAGGGGGCAGGATTTTCATTCTCTCCTGTGCTAGCACTCTGAGAGCTGTTGCCGGTCTCTGTCTCCCTCTCGGTTTCCTCCGTCAGCACGCTGTACCGGTTCTGAGTGGTGGTCGGTGGCTGTGAAGGTGTTGTTTTGGGGCTGTTTACGCTGATGATGATGGCCCTGGTGTGCTCCAGAGAGCTCCTGTGCAGTCTCTTGCCGAGGTTGTTCCAGGCCCAGCGTTGAGCTACTTCCCATGGTTCTCTCCAGTTTCCTGTGAGCACCTGGGAGAGCTCTGCGGACAGTCTGTCGATCTCATCAGTGTAGTGTCCATCAAGGATTACTCGAGTATTGTAGCCCCAGTTTCTAGCATTGCCTTCCAGGAGGAGCAAGGTTTTCCCTGTCGGGCAAGCTGGTTTGATGAGATCCATCAGTTCCTTCATCTTGCGTAGCAGGCTGGGAGGATCCGGTCTGGACTCTTTGTTGTGGTCCACGCTGACAGTAATATTGCGCAGGTGGTGTACCATACGGATCAAATTAAACATTATTCTCACCGTGATTTGAAAAGAGCTCTGACACTGTGTCATTTGTCTTTTCCTGTGGTGCTGTGTGTGTGCTGTGGTGTAGCCTCTCTGGTAGTGTGTGTTGTCAGCCCGGGGCTGGCGTCTACCTTTGTGGCTCATACTTACCTAACAAATTTAACAAGGCTTTAGTTGGCACCGTTAGGTATCGACCTGTGTTAGATTTGTGTTTTTGTGCTGTAGGCTGAGTCCTCCGGAGTGCTGTTTCTGCTGGAGGGCTGCTGCAGCGTGTGGAGAGGTCCTTTGTGAAGGTCTCCTGAGTAAACTGAGTAAGGTATCAACCTAAGTCAGTTTTGCTCCTTGTTGGTCCTCTGTGGAGAGAGTTCTCTTCCGTGGAGGGAGGGTTCGTCCTTCTGGTTCTTGCTGGAGGTGGAAGCTTGTCCTTTTTCTCGGTGTGTAGGTCGCGACGTTTCGATCTGGTTAGATCTTCATCAGGCAGTGTGGCTGCTCAGTGTTTTGCTGCTCTATTTGTGTCTGTGTATTTTGGGCTCCGCCCGCTTTCTCCGCCCCCTCCTTTCTCATTGATCGGTTTGATCTGGACAGTCTGCCAATGGCAGGGCTGCTTCCCCAGAGGCACGAGCTGGTTAGGTTCGGGACAACGGATCCTGCTTTCTAGAGCTGTCAGTTTTAACTGACTTGTGCTTCTAAAAAAGACAGGGAATGCATAGGCCATCTGTGGATTCCCTGATTCAAACCTCACTCTGATACTCGGCAGGTCGGGCTGAGAAAGCATGTCAAATTTATTTAATGTTCAGTCCAGTGGGATATCTGGTGTCGAGTTGACGAACCCAGTATCTCTCTGTCTGCTGCCGTTGTGCAGCTGTCCAATTAATGTTGTGTTCGAGTCCGCTCACTTCTAGTGATTGAAGGCCGTGTTCCAGAAAATGTGGGACTAATTTAGTGTGCATTTCTTTCTGGTTCTTAATGTTATATCTGTGTTGTGCCAGTCGGATTCGGATGGAATTCCCTGTTTCTCCTATGTACTGGCTCCCGCATTTGTTGCATGTGATGATGTACACGCAGTTTCTTGTGTCCAGATTGATTTTCTGGAGGATGGGAAATACCTGTTTGGTTCCCCTGTTCTTTACAGATTTTTTCTCTTTAAAGAACTGCGGTTTGTTTTTGTGTGGTTGTCCCGGTTTTGGTTTTAGTTTACTTTTGACTAAGATGTCCTGTAAGTTTTTGTTTTTCCTATATGCTGATATGATCCTAAATTCCTGCATCACAGAATTGTTCCTTTGAGTGTCTTCAAAGTTCCTTTTGATTCTGTTGTTAATGTGGATACTTAGGCTCGAGTAAGTTGTTATCAGGGGGATGGGAGTTTTGAGGTTCTTCTCCTTTGTTTCCAGAAACGACTTTCGGATTTTCCTCAGGAAGCTCCGGGCGTAGCCTCTTTTCCTCAACGACCCATATAGAGTCTGAGTGGCCTTTTCAAATTCCGTGGACTGGCTGCAGATTCTGTGGAATCTTAAGAGTTGGGATTTAACAAGTCCTCTGAATGTGTGTTTTGGGTGGAAGCTGTTTTTGTGTAGTAATGAATGTGTGTCAGTATCTTTGAAATAAACCTTTGTGTCTAATGTGTTAGTGCGGTTAAAATCAGGGCCTTTGTATGTGGTGGTGTCTAAGAAATTAATTGAGGAGTTATGTGTGGTGTGTTTAACTTTGATCGATGTGTGGTGCGTGTTTAAGATGTTCATGAAGTCTAAAAATGTGTCTGTGCCGTGTGTCCATGTGCCCCAGATGTCATCTAAATATCTAAAGTAGTGTGTGGGTTTGTGTGTGCATTTCTCGAAGACTGTTTCTTCCCAGTCAGCCATGTAAATGTCCGCATAGGCTGGTGCGAATTTCTTGCCCATTGCTGTCCCTTTGATTTGGAGGTAAAATTCCTGGTTGAATTCAAAGTCGTTTTTCGTCAGGTTGATGAACAGGAGTTCCAGGATTTCTGCATCCGGTCTGTCTTTGTCCGGGTATTTGTTGAACCATTTCCTAACTGCTTTTAGTCCCTCTGTTGTTTCTATGTTAGTGTATAGGCTGTCTACATCTATACTGAATAAAAACGCAGACTGTGGGACGGTGATGCCTCTGATTTTGGCTACAAAATCATAGGTGTCCTTTATGTAGCTAGGATGGCGGTTCGACAGAGGATTTAGAAAGAAATCTATGTATTCTGCCGTCCTGTAGGATTCACTGTTGCAGTCAGAGACAATCGGCCTTCCTGATGGAATCTCATACGGTTTAGGCCATGTGTCTGGTGCTTTGTGAATCTTGGGTAGTAGGTAGAATATCCTGGCTCTGGGTGCTTCTTTTCCCTTTAGGTAGCTGCTCTGTTTCGTATTTATGTATTTTTTGTCCAACAGCGTATCTATGATTTTATTTATGTCCTCCACTGTTTTTAGGTAAGTGGGTTCCTGTAGTTTCCTGTAGTGTTCCTGGTTGTTGAGCTGTCTCTCAGCCTCCCAGATGTACTGTTCTCTGTCCATGATCACTATAGCGCTTCCCTTGTCTGCTGGTTTAATGACTATGTTTCTGTTTTTGGCTAGGTTCCTGAGGGCTGTTACCTCCTCCTGCGTTAGGTTACAGTGATCTCTATGTTGTTCTGGCAGTACGTCTAGTGCTTCCCTGTCTAGGGTGATCAAGTCGGTGATTTCCTGGGCAATTTGTCCCCCTCTAGGCTCCCATTTGGATGTGGGCATGAAGGGTATCCTGTCCTTTTTTCTCTTGTTTTGGAAAAAGGCTGCCAGTTTTAGTTTCCTGTGGTATATTCCTATGTCCTGTCTTAGGTTATTCCTCTGTTGTTTGTGGATATCTAGCGTGGGGATGAAGGAAAGTCCTTTTTCCAGTAGTTTTATTTGGGGCTCTGTCGGTTGAAAGTTGTTGGCCAGGAGTACTATGTTCTTGCTCCCCTCCTCAGTTTGTAGGCTTGTGGGGATGTCTAGTTTAAATGCGTCATCCAGTGTTGCAGCATCTTTTCTGCTGTTTCTGTGGTCCAGTGGACGTTGTCCCTTGCTGTTTTAAAGTCCTGTTTCCGCAGTTTTGGGATGTGATTCGTATTCTCCATGATGTACTTATTCAGTGTATCCAGGTTCCTCTGTTGTTCCGGGGGTAGTGTGTCCGAGTAGTTGATCACCGGGATGTAGATTTCTGCGTCCGGGAATGCAAGTTTGGATGCTCTGCGAGCCTTCTGCACCTGCTTTATTGTTGTTTCCTTTGGTTTGTTTTCCCTGTTATTGATCCCGAAAGAGAGCACTACTTTCTTCACCGTGGTGTTGTCCCTGTGTGCTTGTAGCAGCGGTTCCACGTGGGAGAATTTAGCGCCCGGATAGCTGTCAATCTGGACATCCTCGTTCGTGTGTGGTGGGATGTTAGCCAGATTCGAGTCACCGATGATGAGACAACTTTTCCGGGTTTTCAGGGACCAATCCAGGTTTTTCCTACTGGTGTTTGGGTGGCGTGTTGGTCTGTGAGTTGTTTTGGGAGTCTCGGTAGAGACTAGTGTCCGTTGTACAGTTACTGCGGGGAAGATGTGCGCCCTGGGAGGAGTGGGGGAGGAGGGAGAGGAGGCTGGAGAAGCCGGTGCAGTGGAGAGGTCAGGAAACGGGATGGAGAGAGAGGGTGAAAGTTGATTCAAGTTAGGGTTAGTGTCCGGGGAAAGATTAGGGGACAAGGCAGCAGGAGACGGGAGCGAGGGAGAGGATGGAGGTGGGTTAGGGTTAGAGTCAGGGGAAGGATTAGGAGACGAGGCAGCAGGAGCCGGGGTAGAGAGAGAAGATGGAATTTGGTTAGGGTTAGAGTTAGGGTCGAGGGAAAGGTTAATAGATAAGGCAGGAGGGTTCAGGTCAGGCATGCAGGGTGAAAGGTTAAGATTAGGCACAGATGAGTGAGAGGTGTGGGTAGAGAGGAGGGAAGCAGAAAATGGAGAGTGAGAAGGGAGGAGAGAAGCATCCAAGTTAGATGCTGGGGAGATGAGGGAGGCAGGCGCACAGGATGCAGAGGCAGTGGGGGAGGCATGCAGGCGGGATCTCGGTCTAGGTGTTGGAGTGACCGAGTGGGTAGAGAGCTGCAGGGAAGAAGGTGCAAGTGGTGAGCCTGCCGGGGAAATCTCAGACGGCTGGAAGGCCGGAGGGGGAGTCGCGGCTGGTTCTGCGTTGCTCCTCTTTTTATTCTCACGGCTCCTGTTGTTCGGCGTGCGTCGGGTTTTTGGAATCTGAGGGAATTCTGTCTGTGACAGTGCCGGCGTGTCTGCAGGGGCGATCCTTGGAGGGATCGTCCAGGGGGCAGGATTTTCATTCTCTCCTGTGCTAGCACTCTGAGAGCTGTTGCCGGTCTCTGTCTCCCTCTCGGTTTCCTCCGTCAGCACGCTGTACCGGTTCTGAGTGGTGGTCGGTGGCTGTGAAGGTGTTGTTTTGGGGCTGTTTACGCTGATGATGATGGCCCTGGTGTGCTCCAGAGAGCTCCTGTGCAGTCTCTTGCCGAGGTTGTTCCAGGCCCAGCGTTGAGCTACTTCCCATGGTTCTCTCCAGTTTCCTGTGAGCACCTGGGAGAGCTCTGCGGACAGTCTGTCGATCTCATCAGTGTAGTGTCCATCAAGGATTACTCGAGTATTGTAGCCCCAGTTTCTAGCATTGCCTTCCAGGAGGAGCAAGGTTTTCCCTGTCGGGCAAGCTGGTTTGATGAGATCCATCAGTTCCTTCATCTTGCGTAGCAGGCTGGGAGGATCCGGTCTGGACTCTTTGTTGTGGTCCACGCTGACAGTAATATTGCGCAGGTGGTGTACCATACGGATCAAATTAAACATTATTCTCACCGTGATTTGAAAAGAGCTCTGACACTGTGTCATTTGTCTTTTCCTGTGGTGCTGTGTGTGTGCTGTGGTGTAGCCTCTCTGGTAGTGTGTGTTGTCAGCCCGGGGCTGGCGTCTACCTTTGTGGCTCATACTTACCTAACAAATTTAACAAGGCTTTAGTTGGCACCGTTAGGTATCGACCTGTGTTAGATTTGTGTTTTTGTGCTGTAGGCTGAGTCCTCCGGAGTGCTGTTTCTGCTGGAGGGCTGCTGCAGCGTGTGGAGAGGTCCTTTGTGAAGGTCTCCTGAGTAAACTGAGTAAGGTATCAACCTAAGTCAGTTTTGCTCCTTGTTGGTCCTCTGTGGAGAGAGTTCTCTTCCGTGGAGGGAGGGTTCGTCCTTCTGGTTCTTGCTGGAGGTGGAAGCTTGTCCTTTTTCTCGGTGTGTAGGTCGCGACGTTTCGATCTGGTTAGATCTTCATCAGGCAGTGTGGCTGCTCAGTGTTTTGCTGCTCTATTTGTGTCTGTGTATTTTGGGCTCCGCCCGCTTTCTCCGCCCCCTCCTTTCTCATTGATCGGTTTGATCTGGACAGTCTGCCAATGGCAGGGCTGCTTCCCCAGAGGCACGAGCTGGTTAGGTTCGGGACAACGGATCCTGCTTTCTAGAGCTGTCAGTTTTAACTGACTTGTGCTTCTAAAAAAGACAGGGAATGCATAGGCCATCTGTGGATTCCCTGATTCAAACCTCACTCTGATACTCGGCAGGTCGGGCTGAGAAAGCATGTCAAATTTATTTAATGTTCAGTCCAGTGGGATATCTGGTGTCGAGTTGACGAACCCAGTATCTCTCTGTCTGCTGCCGTTGTGCAGCTGTCCAATTAATGTTGTGTTCGAGTCCGCTCACTTCTAGTGATTGAAGGCCGTGTTCCAGAAAATGTGGGACTAATTTAGTGTGCATTTCTTTCTGGTTCTTAATGTTATATCTGTGTTGTGCCAGTCGGATTCGGATGGAATTCCCTGTTTCTCCTATGTACTGGCTCCCGCATTTGTTGCATGTGATGATGTACACGCAGTTTCTTGTGTCCAGATTGATTTTCTGGAGGATGGGAAATACCTGTTTGGTTCCCCTGTTCTTTACAGATTTTTTCTCTTTAAAGAACTGCGGTTTGTTTTTGTGTGGTTGTCCCGGTTTTGGTTTTAGTTTACTTTTGACTAAGATGTCCTGTAAGTTTTTGTTTTTCCTATATGCTGATATGATCCTAAATTCCTGCATCACAGAATTGTTCCTTTGAGTGTCTTCAAAGTTCCTTTTGATTCTGTTGTTAATGTGGATACTTAGGCTCGAGTAAGTTGTTATCAGGGGGATGGGAGTTTTGAGGTTCTTCTCCTTTGTTTCCAGAAACGACTTTCGGATTTTCCTCAGGAAGCTCCGGGCGTAGCCTCTTTTCCTCAACGACCCATATAGAGTCTGAGTGGCCTTTTCAAATTCCGTGGACTGGCTGCAGATTCTGTGGAATCTTAAGAGTTGGGATTTAACAAGTCCTCTGAATGTGTGTTTTGGGTGGAAGCTGTTTTTGTGTAGTAATGAATGTGTGTCAGTATCTTTGAAATAAACCTTTGTGTCTAATGTGTTAGTGCGGTTAAAATCAGGGCCTTTGTATGTGGTGGTGTCTAAGAAATTAATTGAGGAGTTATGTGTGGTGTGTTTAACTTTGATCGATGTGTGGTGCGTGTTTAAGATGTTCATGAAGTCTAAAAATGTGTCTGTGCCGTGTGTCCATGTGCCCCAGATGTCATCTAAATATCTAAAGTAGTGTGTGGGTTTGTGTGTGCATTTCTCGAAGACTGTTTCTTCCCAGTCAGCCATGTAAATGTCCGCATAGGCTGGTGCGAATTTCTTGCCCATTGCTGTCCCTTTGATTTGGAGGTAAAATTCCTGGTTGAATTCAAAGTCGTTTTTCGTCAGGTTGATGAACAGGAGTTCCAGGATTTCTGCATCCGGTCTGTCTTTGTCCGGGTATTTGTTGAACCATTTCCTAACTGCTTTTAGTCCCTCTGTTGTTTCTATGTTAGTGTATAGGCTGTCTACATCTATACTGAATAAAAACGCAGACTGTGGGACGGTGATGCCTCTGATTTTGGCTACAAAATCATAGGTGTCCTTTATGTAGCTAGGATGGCGGTTCGACAGAGGATTTAGAAAGAAATCTATGTATTCTGCCGTCCTGTAGGATTCACTGTTGCAGTCAGAGACAATCGGCCTTCCTGATGGAATCTCATACGGTTTAGGCCATGTGTCTGGTGCTTTGTGAATCTTGGGTAGTAGGTAGAATATCCTGGCTCTGGGTGCTTCTTTTCCCTTTAGGTAGCTGCTCTGTTTCGTATTTATGTATTTTTTGTCCAACAGCGTATCTATGATTTTATTTATGTCCTCCACTGTTTTTAGGTAAGTGGGTTCCTGTAGTTTCCTGTAGTGTTCCTGGTTGTTGAGCTGTCTCTCAGCCTCCCAGATGTACTGTTCTCTGTCCATGATCACTATAGCGCTTCCCTTGTCTGCTGGTTTAATGACTATGTTTCTGTTTTTGGCTAGGTTCCTGAGGGCTGTTACCTCCTCCTGCGTTAGGTTACAGTGATCTCTATGTTGTTCTGGCAGTACGTCTAGTGCTTCCCTGTCTAGGGTGATCAAGTCGGTGATTTCCTGGGCAATTTGTCCCCCTCTAGGCTCCCATTTGGATGTGGGCATGAAGGGTATCCTGTCCTTTTTTCTCTTGTTTTGGAAAAAGGCTGCCAGTTTTAGTTTCCTGTGGTATATTCCTATGTCCTGTCTTAGGTTATTCCTCTGTTGTTTGTGGATATCTAGCGTGGGGATGAAGGAAAGTCCTTTTTCCAGTAGTTTTATTTGGGGCTCTGTCGGTTGAAAGTTGTTGGCCAGGAGTACTATGTTCTTGCTCCCCTCCTCAGTTTGTAGGCTTGTGGGGATGTCTAGTTTAAATGCGTCATCCAGTGTTGCAGCATCTTTTCTGCTGTTTCTGTGGTCCAGTGGACGTTGTCCCTTGCTGTTTTAAAGTCCTGTTTCCGCAGTTTTGGGATGTGATTCGTATTCTCCATGATGTACTTATTCAGTGTATCCAGGTTCCTCTGTTGTTCCGGGGGTAGTGTGTCCGAGTAGTTGATCACCGGGATGTAGATTTCTGCGTCCGGGAATGCAAGTTTGGATGCTCTGCGAGCCTTCTGCACCTGCTTTATTGTTGTTTCCTTTGGTTTGTTTTCCCTGTTATTGATCCCGAAAGAGAGCACTACTTTCTTCACCGTGGTGTTGTCCCTGTGTGCTTGTAGCAGCGGTTCCACGTGGGAGAATTTAGCGCCCGGATAGCTGTCAATCTGGACATCCTCGTTCGTGTGTGGTGGGATGTTAGCCAGATTCGAGTCACCGATGATGAGACAACTTTTCCGGGTTTTCAGGGACCAATCCAGGTTTTTCCTACTGGTGTTTGGGTGGCGTGTTGGTCTGTGAGTTGTTTTGGGAGTCTCGGTAGAGACTAGTGTCCGTTGTACAGTTACTGCGGGGAAGATGTGCGCCCTGGGAGGAGTGGGGGAGGAGGGAGAGGAGGCTGGAGAAGCCGGTGCAGTGGAGAGGTCAGGAAACGGGATGGAGAGAGAGGGTGAAAGTTGATTCAAGTTAGGGTTAGTGTCCGGGGAAAGATTAGGGGACAAGGCAGCAGGAGACGGGAGCGAGGGAGAGGATGGAGGTGGGTTAGGGTTAGAGTCAGGGGAAGGATTAGGAGACGAGGCAGCAGGAGCCGGGGTAGAGAGAGAAGATGGAATTTGGTTAGGGTTAGAGTTAGGGTCGAGGGAAAGGTTAATAGATAAGGCAGGAGGGTTCAGGTCAGGCATGCAGGGTGAAAGGTTAAGATTAGGCACAGATGAGTGAGAGGTGTGGGTAGAGAGGAGGGAAGCAGAAAATGGAGAGTGAGAAGGGAGGAGAGAAGCATCCAAGTTAGATGCTGGGGAGATGAGGGAGGCAGGCGCACAGGATGCAGAGGCAGTGGGGGAGGCATGCAGGCGGGATCTCGGTCTAGGTGTTGGAGTGACCGAGTGGGTAGAGAGCTGCAGGGAAGAAGGTGCAAGTGGTGAGCCTGCCGGGGAAATCTCAGACGGCTGGAAGGCCGGAGGGGGAGTCGCGGCTGGTTCTGCGTTGCTCCTCTTTTTATTCTCACGGCTCCTGTTGTTCGGCGTGCGTCGGGTTTTTGGAATCTGAGGGAATTCTGTCTGTGACAGTGCCGGCGTGTCTGCAGGGGCGATCCTTGGAGGGATCGTCCAGGGGGCAGGATTTTCATTCTCTCCTGTGCTAGCACTCTGAGAGCTGTTGCCGGTCTCTGTCTCCCTCTCGGTTTCCTCCGTCAGCACGCTGTACCGGTTCTGAGTGGTGGTCGGTGGCTGTGAAGGTGTTGTTTTGGGGCTGTTTACGCTGATGATGATGGCCCTGGTGTGCTCCAGAGAGCTCCTGTGCAGTCTCTTGCCGAGGTTGTTCCAGGCCCAGCGTTGAGCTACTTCCCATGGTTCTCTCCAGTTTCCTGTGAGCACCTGGGAGAGCTCTGCGGACAGTCTGTCGATCTCATCAGTGTAGTGTCCATCAAGGATTACTCGAGTATTGTAGCCCCAGTTTCTAGCATTGCCTTCCAGGAGGAGCAAGGTTTTCCCTGTCGGGCAAGCTGGTTTGATGAGATCCATCAGTTCCTTCATCTTGCGTAGCAGGCTGGGAGGATCCGGTCTGGACTCTTTGTTGTGGTCCACGCTGACAGTAATATTGCGCAGGTGGTGTACCATACGGATCAAATTAAACATTATTCTCACCGTGATTTGAAAAGAGCTCTGACACTGTGTCATTTGTCTTTTCCTGTGGTGCTGTGTGTGTGCTGTGGTGTAGCCTCTCTGGTAGTGTGTGTTGTCAGCCCGGGGCTGGCGTCTACCTTTGTGGCTCATACTTACCTAACAAATTTAACAAGGCTTTAGTTGGCACCGTTAGGTATCGACCTGTGTTAGATTTGTGTTTTTGTGCTGTAGGCTGAGTCCTCCGGAGTGCTGTTTCTGCTGGAGGGCTGCTGCAGCGTGTGGAGAGGTCCTTTGTGAAGGTCTCCTGAGTAAACTGAGTAAGGTATCAACCTAAGTCAGTTTTGCTCCTTGTTGGTCCTCTGTGGAGAGAGTTCTCTTCCGTGGAGGGAGGGTTCGTCCTTCTGGTTCTTGCTGGAGGTGGAAGCTTGTCCTTTTTCTCGGTGTGTAGGTCGCGACGTTTCGATCTGGTTAGATCTTCATCAGGCAGTGTGGCTGCTCAGTGTTTTGCTGCTCTATTTGTGTCTGTGTATTTTGGGCTCCGCCCGCTTTCTCCGCCCCCTCCTTTCTCATTGATCGGTTTGATCTGGACAGTCTGCCAATGGCAGGGCTGCTTCCCCAGAGGCACGAGCTGGTTAGGTTCGGGACAACGGATCCTGCTTTCTAGAGCTGTCAGTTTTAACTGACTTGTGCTTCTAAAAAAGACAGGGAATGCATAGGCCATCTGTGGATTCCCTGATTCAAACCTCACTCTGATACTCGGCAGGTCGGGCTGAGAAAGCATGTCAAATTTATTTAATGTTCAGTCCAGTGGGATATCTGGTGTCGAGTTGACGAACCCAGTATCTCTCTGTCTGCTGCCGTTGTGCAGCTGTCCAATTAATGTTGTGTTCGAGTCCGCTCACTTCTAGTGATTGAAGGCCGTGTTCCAGAAAATGTGGGACTAATTTAGTGTGCATTTCTTTCTGGTTCTTAATGTTATATCTGTGTTGTGCCAGTCGGATTCGGATGGAATTCCCTGTTTCTCCTATGTACTGGCTCCCGCATTTGTTGCATGTGATGATGTACACGCAGTTTCTTGTGTCCAGATTGATTTTCTGGAGGATGGGAAATACCTGTTTGGTTCCCCTGTTCTTTACAGATTTTTTCTCTTTAAAGAACTGCGGTTTGTTTTTGTGTGGTTGTCCCGGTTTTGGTTTTAGTTTACTTTTGACTAAGATGTCCTGTAAGTTTTTGTTTTTCCTATATGCTGATATGATCCTAAATTCCTGCATCACAGAATTGTTCCTTTTAGGGTTAGGGTTAGGGTTAGGGTTAGGTTAGGGTTAGGGTTAGGGTTAGGGTTAGGGTTAGGGTAGGTTAGGGTTAGGGTTAGGGTTAGGGTTAGGGTTAGGGTTAGGGTTAGGGTTAGGGTTAGGGTTAGGGTTAGGGTTAGGGTTAGGGTTAGGGTTAGGGTTAGGTTAGGGTTAGGGTTAGGGTTAGGGGGTTAGGGTTAGGTTAGGGTTAGGGTTAGGGTTAGGGTTAGGGTTGGGTTAGGGTTAGGGTTAGGGTTAGGGTTAGGGTTAGGGGTTAGGGTTAGGGTTAGGGTTAGGGTTAGGGTTAGGGTTTTAGGGTTAGGGTTAGGGTAGGGTTTAGGGTTAGGGTTAGGGTTAGGGTTAGGGTTAGGGTTAGGGTTAGGGTTAGGGTTAGGGTTAGGGTTAGGGTTAGGGTTAGGGTTAGGGTTAGGGTTAGGGTTAGGGTTAGGGTTAGGGTTAGGGTTAGGGTTAGGGTTAGGGTTAGGGTTAGGGTTAGGGTTAGGGTTAGGGTTAGGGTTAGGGTTAGGGTTAGGGTTAGGGTTAGGGTTAGGGTTAGGGTTAGGGTTAGGGTTAGGGTTAGGGTTAGGGTTAGGGTTAGGGTTAGGGTTAGGGTTAGGGTTAGGGTTAGGGTTAGGGTTAGGGTTAGGGTTAGGGTTAGGGTTAGGGTTAGGTTAGGGTTAGGGTTTAGGGTTAGGGTTAGGGGGTTAGGGTTAGGGTTAGGTTAGG